>NC_056726.1:473271251-473288751 GCF_019279795.1 Protopterus annectens
TGGGCAAGGACTAACTGTGATGTGTCAAAAATGGGAGGTAGTTAAGAGGGTAGGAGGCAATATTTACATTTCGGTCCGAGGTAAGGGATCCTTTTTGGAAGCGAGATAGTGTCCCTTTAAAACCCGCATTTGCACGGTTTTGCGCTTTGCGCAGTGCTGTTTAAGCAGTTTTAAAGTATTCCCGGCTCCACAAAGTCTGCTCTTCAAATTTTCCCTTAGAACTAGTCAAACTCTCAAAGCAAGCACTCAGCCTTCCTTTTACAGCCCAGCACTTGCTCAAACTTCCCAAGTAAGCACTAACAAACTATAGCACTACACCCACTTATACTATTTAGAAGAACAAGGCTCCCTATTCATCCCTTCTGGGCAATCAATAAACCAGTTCTTTAAACTATTCAGGCATGTCCAAAGGGGCGGTTTCAGGTATACTCTCCAGTCCAGCTGGTGAATCTAGGAATCTTGAGGCAATGTTACAATTGCCTTATGTACACAGACAACTCTCTCCTCCTTCCAACAAACTCAAATGTATGTGAGAGATGCAACTATACAGCCAAACTGGAGGCCGAGCTCTCTCAACCCAAGACTGGCACAGTCAGTCAGGAGGAGAAGGAAACCATTTGCACCACACAACCAGTCTCACATAGACCAATCGAATCAGCAAACAAGACACAAACACACAAAAACATATTCGGAGGCTCTAAATAAAAATTTGCCAATGCAGCAGAGACCTCCAAAGCAGACATCCAAGCAACCGCTACCCCACAACAATATTCACGTATCACATACCTCACAAAGTCAGTGTGCCACACAATCGCAGCCCTTAAGGCTAAAAAACACACCAAATACACTAGTAATAGGAGACTCTGTTGTCAGGCACACTGACGTCCTGCTCACCAGACTGAACAAGGAGAAGGTCACTGTAAGCTGCCTGTCGGGTGCCAGGATCCACCACATAACACAAGCACTCAGTTCACTCCAAAGCAAGTACAAATATGACTCTGTCATTGTCCATGTTGGTGTAAATGACCTGAGACGTACCTCCCTGGACTACATGAAAAGAGACAGAGGAGATCTCTGATCATGTAGCCAAGGCCGGTATGACCCTGACCCTGAGTAGCATCTTGCCCTCACCAAGAATGATGCCACAGTATAAAGACAAAATGATCAATTTTAACAATTGGCTAAGCTACTGGTGTCATTCAAAGGGGATCTAGGGTCTGTCAGCCTGGGATGACATGCTCAACAAGCCACGTTGCTTCACTAGGGACGGCTTGCACCTGTCACCCTTAGGCTTTCGAATACTGGCTAAGGCTCGTGCCTCCCCCATAGTGCCTTTTTTAGGCAAGGCTCAAAAGACAAACCCACCTCCATAGACAACACAAGAAACAAAAAACTAAGGGTAATGCTACTCAACGCCAGAAGTCTAAACCTCAAGATGCACGCACTCAAGGCACTTCTCAGTATGGTGAAAATCGATATCTGTGCAGTAACAGAAACCTGGTTCAAGGCTCGAAAGCACCCCAGCACTACCAGGATATAACTCGTACCATGCTTTTTGGCTCCAGAACTCGGACAGAAATACAAAAAGCGGTGGAGTATCCATTTTCCATCAAGGATACCCACACCTCCAGGTTAGTGGCACTGCACGAGGCATCGGAGACCATCCATGTGCAACTAACAGTGGAGAAAACTGCTTTTCAGTTTGTAGCTTGCTACAGATCACCCACCTTGTCTCAGGAACTCCACTCGGCATTCCTGAGAAAACTGGAGAATATGAAGGTCTTACCGAACACCATGATATTGGGTGATTCAATTACCCAAACATTGATTGGGAAAACTACTCAAGTCCCAGCTCCTTTGCCCAATGGTTCCTGGAGTTTATAAACTTAAACACCATGGAACAACTGGTCACCACTCCCACAAAAGGGGACAATATATTGGACCTGGTCATCACCAACATGGGGACTCAATGTTCCATACCAGAGGTAAACCCCTCGTTAGTAAGATCAGACCATAAACTAATCACAATGGACATCCATATCCCGACCCCGCCCCCAGCCAAGGAAACCACTGTGAAAAATTTCTCAAAAGCAAACTTCACACTTCTCAAGACCGAGGTGGAAAGCTTCAAAGCCCCCGGGCTAATGGAAAATGCTGCCCAAACCGCAGAATCCTTTACAAATGCATTCTATGAGCACCTACAGGAATGCATGGCTCGAGCCATCCCAAGTAAAACCAAGACTCACTCCTCCAAAAACAGGAGACCAGTCTGGTGGACCCCGGCCATAACCTGTGGTGGTGGTGCTGCAGTAGCATTGTCGCCTCGCAGTAAGATGCTGTCTGGTTCGATTCTCAGCTAGAGTGTCTTCTGCATGGAGACATGCATGAATGGGTGTACCTTCATTGAAGGCTGTGCGTCAGGGCTGGTAACTCGGCATGTAAAAATCAACTACCAATCATTAGCGGATCGGAGTTCCGCTGTGGCGACCCCTAACCGGGAAAAGCTGAAAGACACAAACAAACAACAGAAGGAGGAAACTATTACATGATACAACAAAATCCCAAAAAGGGAAGGCATCCCTGATCAGTATTAGTAAGAAACTACGATCCCTCATAAAATCATCAAAGGCCAGCTTCGAAAGAAAAATCGCCAAAGACTCTAAAGATAATCACAAAGCCTTCTTTAGCTATGTCAAGAATCTAGGTGGCAACTCCCAGATCTGCTCTGAGCTGGTGCAAAATGGCAAAAAATACACTGAACCCACTGACATTGCCAACATCCTGGTGGGCAGGTTCAGTGCAAACTTTACCCCCCCCTTCCCTCCCGAAAGGGCCAGTGTCTATCCCAGAAGAATGTAGTCTCCCAGACATCACAGACGCACAGGTGAAAGCAGTCCTCTCCAAAGCAAAAAATACAACATCAATGGGACCGGATGGTGTCCCAGTCTGCGTCTTACATGAGCTCCAAAAAGAACTGAACCCTCACAAAGTCACTGTTCAAACTCAGCCTTACTACAGGATATGTACCCAAAGAATGGCGTACAGCAACAGTTATCCTGCTCCACAAAGGTGGCGCCACAACGGATCCCGGGAACTATCGCCCTATAAGCCTGACTAGCCTGGTCTGCAAAGCTATGGAGCGCATCATCATGGATCTCATAAACAAAGACAATGGGAACCTGCAGACACTGGACCCTACCCAATTCGGCTTTGTTAAAGGCAGACCTTGCCTCTTAAACCTAGTTGACTTCTTTGAGACAGTTACCAAGGCCATAGATGAGGGAAAGGTAGTCCACACAGCCTACCTGGACCTCACAAAGTTCTTCGACACAATACCCCACTCTGGCATTATAAATAAGCTTACCAGCTTGAATATCAACCCCATGTCACGAGATGGGTTGCAAACTGGCTCAGGGATAGAACCCACATGGTCAGAGTTGCGGGTGCCATGTCCGACTCCAAACCGGTTACAAGTGGCATCCCACAGGGCTCAGTCCTGGGACCCCTCTTGTTCGATATATACTTCTCTGAGGTACAGGCAAGCACGAGAGGACTGTGGCTGACCAAGTTCGCAGATGATTGCAAACTGGGAGTCATAATCAACTCTCCGGCTGACACAAGCATCCTAAAGAAGGGTCTTACAGAGACGGATATCTGGTGTCAGAACCATGGCCTCAAACTAAATGCCAAAAAGTGCACAGTCATCCCCTTTGGGAAAAACAATGTGCCCACAAACTACCACATAGGTGGTAATCCACTAAGTACGGAAGATGTAATGAGGGATCTGGGGACCCAAGTAGATAGTAACCTCTCCTTTGATAATCACATTGCCAAAGTGGTTATAAAAACCTTCTATATAGCCCACCTAATCATGAAAGGGTTCACATCTAGATCAAGAGAGGTCATTGTGCCCCTCTACTCATTGCTCATCAGGCCCATAATTGAGTACAATGCTCCATTTGGGATGTACCTTACCCGACACACCTGCAACAGCTAGAGAGACCCCAAAAGTTCCTCACCAAGAGGACTGTGGGCCTCAAACAGATGCCCCATGCAGCTCGACTAAAGAAACTCCAGTGCTACTCAGTTGCTTACCGCCTACTCAGAGGCGATCTCTGCCTGACGTACAAGGCCATGTCTAACCCGGAATTAATGGACATGCTCCACCTCAAGAAATCCAAATCCCTTAGAGATGCACGCTCCAGGGATTTAAACCTCAGCACAACAATAAATAGGACATGCTGGAGGGATAGATTCATATCCCATAGGCTTCCCTCGCTCTGGAATAGAATCCCAATCCATGTTAGGCAGAGCCCCTCAATGACCCTCTTCAAAAGAAATCTTGATGAGTGGATGGGAAATCATAAATTTACACCTGGGATCACTTCTATGGCCCTGCTGGACAGAGGCTCAGGAATCTAATCTAAAAGGGAGGCGAAAGCCAACATATTCTGGCTAGGCTTATAAATGCCCTAGGGCAGATAGCCTAGTACCTACCTATGACCCTACCTATGAATCTATCCCCCATTCTGGAATTATATCTAAACTCACTAAACTAGGTATAAATCCCTACGTCACAAGATGGGTTACCAACTGGCTCACTGACAGAACCCACACTGTAAAAGTTGCAGACTCCAAATCTGACTTCAAACCAGTGACAAGTGGTGTATCACAGGGTTCAGTCCTGGGACCTCTCCTGTTTGGTATTTACTTCTCTGAAGTACAGGCTAACACAGAAGGCCTTTGTCTAATGAAGTTCGCAGATGACTGCAAATGAGGAGCCATGGTCGCGTCCCCAAATGATGTGGACATCCTATAGAAGGCTCTCACTGAGACAGATGCCTGGTGTCAGAGCCATGGCCTCAAGCTCAATGCCAAAAAGTGCACTGTCATCACCTTTGGTAAAAACTCTGTACCCATGAACTACCGCATAGGCAGCAGTCTACTTAATGCCGAACGTGTGATAAGAAACCTTGGGACCCATGTGGACAGTAATCTCTCCTTTGATAATCACATCGCCACAATAGTCAGGAAATCCTTCTACATGGCAAACCTCATCACAGAAAGGTTCTCATCCAGGAAAAAAGAGGTCATTGTTCCTCACTACTCAACACTCATTAGACCCATTATAGAGTACAACGCCCCTTTTGGAATGTACCTCACAAGACATCTGCAGCAGATGGAAAGGCCGCAGAAGTACCTCACAAAGAGGATTACTGGCCTCAAACAGATGCTCTACACTGACCATCTCAAAAAACTCCAGCTTTACTCCGTAGCATATCGCCTACTCCGAGGTGATCTCTGCCTAACATATAAAGCTATGTCAAACCCACAGCTGTTGGACATGCTGCACCTAAAGAAATCCCAATCCCTCCAAGCTACACGCTCTAGCGACCTAAACCTTGTCATCACAATAAACAGGACATGTTGGAGGGCTAGATTCTTGTCCCAGAGACTTCCCATACTCTGGAACAAGCTACCCACCTATGCCAAGCAAAGTTCCTCATTAGCACTCTAAGAAAAATCTTGATGAGTGGATGGAAAATAGGAAATGCACCCCAGGGATCAATCCTGTGGCTCTGCTCGACAGGGGCACAGGAAAAGAACTTTCTTGGGTGGCATAAGCCAGGGAACCTTGTTGGCTAGGCCTACTTAGGCCCATTGGGCCAATAGCCTAGTACCTACCTATGAACCTTTGGGATATACCTCACTAAACACATCAAACAACTAGAAAGACCACAAAGGCTCCTAACAAATAAAATCAGAGGCTTGAAGTCCCTGAGCTACAAAGAAATACTGAAAACTCTTTCCCTTTATTCAATGTCTTACAGACTTTTCAGGGGAAATCTGTCTTACTGCATTAAAGACTTAGTTGCCCTGGACCTCTAGCTTTTCAACAGTCCAGTATCCAACACCCAATTTAATGTCTTATTATAGTTTAGTAAAGTCTTTTCTTTACTGCTACTGATCTTGGGTTGTGTCTGAAAAGGGTCAATAGACCAGCCCGCTTACCTGGTAAACAAATCGCATGCAATCAATAAACAAATAAATCGTCCAGAATTTTGCCTCCTATTTTGCCTCATATTTTTCCCTGTCCCTCATCGCATATTTGATTTTCTGTGAAATCACTCAGGACCATACCTCTCAACTCTCCAGAATTTCACTGAATGTCCAGATTATTGCCTCGTGTTTTTGACCTGTTCATCATAAAAGTTGTGTCCTCATAAAAGCTGTGGTTTTCTAGCAAATCACTGATTATTGTGCTTACTAAATAATGAAACATTCGATTCTGAGACTTCATATCCTTCACTAAATGCATGTAGTGCAAAACTGGTTATTGTAGTAGCTTTCTAAGTTTATAAGAGCAATATTTAAAATCTGTCCCTGCTTTTGGCCCCTTATCCCCAATTATTTTCGGGTTTGTCCAGAATTCTTAAGCAATAATTGAGAAGTATGCAAATGATTACAGTCAATCACTAATTACGCCACACATTAAAATTCCATACTTCTGTCGTTCAGTAAATGTGAGTTGATGCCAAACCTGTTCTGTTAAAATTTAAAAACAATAAGTAATAATTAAAATCTGTCTGTAGTTTGAGCCTTCTTTGCCCTGTTACTTTAAACTTTATCCAAGATTCTTGATGAAAGAATTGAGCTGTATGCCTCGGAAACACTAACACAGGGGTTTCCATGGTAACTGCGAGGTCAGGTAGCTGGAAAAAGATGATTACTCAAGTAGTCTTCTTCCGGCTGTCTGAGCTTGTGGTCATCTCGGAAGTGTCAATGTGAATGATTCCATATAATCGCTACTCCTGCTGCAGTTTCAGAGCACAATGGACAGTTGTTGAAAGTACAGGGGCTCTTGCCCCCTCCCCGGCCCTATGGTTCTGGCATCCACCTACCCAGTGAGCAAAACTATCACTGCAATGTCTAATTACAACTGCCAATAGTAAAAACACATATTAAAAGCTGAACATTAATGGCAATAATTCCTTGCAGCTTAGAATGGACACATGAAAACTGTCTGTATGCAAAGCAACATCTGTAAACCTCTGCCTTTCTTCTGTTTGGCTATCAGCTGAGATTGTCATGATAGCAAAACAGTCACCAATACATAAATCAATACATCAGTCCCCCTCTTCCCAGCAAAGGTACTTGGTGCATCTGAATGTATCAGTAATGACTCTCACCTTCATTTAAAAGGCTGTATTTACCATGTTACAGAAGACTTCATAACTGCACTACCACAATAATCTGGTTTGACTGCCAAACATTTTAGAAATTGTCTTAAGACTTCTTTGTTACTTCTTTACTGTCACTGGACTTTGATGTTTCTCCCCTAAAAATTCATGAAACTTTTTTGTAAAACAATATATTTAATGTATTCTGTGTCCTTTTTCAGTTGCTTCTATAGTTTAAACAATTATCAGTATCATGCCACAAGAAATAAATCACACCAAGAATAAAAGCCATCACAGGCTATTTGTTTGTGATAAGCACACTTAAGTTACCTAACAGAAGCAATCATTACAAAATAAAAACTCAGAATAAGAATACAGCATTATCTTTTCAGTAAAAGTTGCAGAAAACAAAAACAGCATGTTTTTTTAAATGTTAATCAAGCAAACATTTTAGGTCAGAATATGCGATGAAACTACCTGTAACAGGAAACAGAACAGGCATTTACTAAAAGTCAAGGAGTAAATGTGGCACATTTAACTTGGCATTTACCCACAGCTCATGCTAATTGATACTGCAGAAGCAAAAGAACTGGACATGCTGAGTCCTTGAAAAATTGAAGTTATGAATACCAGTACAAGAGCCCTCATTGAAGGGAGATGGAAAGTGAGACAGAGGCAAGGTGAATAGTGGTGGAGAGGCTGCTAAAAGTGAGGCTGAAGAGAAGAAATGGATGCGATTTTTTTCATTGCACAGAGTGGATGAGGTTTTGACATGGATCTACTTGTCAGTTCATTGAAGACCGTTAAAATGGGAATTTGTTGCACTGCGTTAAGATGACTGGGTCAATCCTTTATCGTGAAAACTGCTGCAGCAGCCTTCTGCAAGTAAGATTTATGGATTCCTTTGATTCAGCATGGGTGTGTGTAGGACAGCTTGTGCAAGTTAACAGGCTGTCTTGACAAGATTGATGACTGTTTCCTACAGAGAAAATCAAATTAAACTTCAAAAGTCTCTACAATAGCAATATTCTGGCTAAAATCTTTAAATCACTCTCCAAAAAAGGCAGATACACTTACAGTGGTATCAAATTCATATGAGCATGAGGACTTTATGATGACTAACCCACCCAGCTAAGGGCCACAGATTTCAAAACAAAAAGAAAATATTCAGTGCATCTAGGAATGCAGTGTACTAACTTCCTTCACTTGGAATTATATTGGTTTGTGAGAAGCTTGAGGTCTGAGGGCTATAAATTTCAGATTACGCAGAGTACTAAATAAAGTTCAGTGGACATGATAATCACAAAAAGTAAGTTCTGCAGACTTACTGAGTGGGTCTAAAATGTTAAATTATTCATATTCACAATTTAAACTTGTTTTACAACCAGAACTAAAAAAAGTTTCTTAATGGTGTATGTAAAGTGAGGAAGTTTTAGTGCACAAACAAGAGCTGCAAAAGGCGAAGACATTAGTAAGCAAAAAAAACTTTCTGATTTTTATACAGAAATCTCTGGAGCATCAACATTTTAAAATACTTTTCATATGTTTTATTTGCCAAAACCAGCAACCAAACAAAAATGTAGAACACTAAGTGTAAGATGAACCTTTAATGATATTAAACATAACTTTATTACTACGGTAGTGTATGGAGTATCAAAATTACACTCCAAAATTTGAGAAATGACAGGCTTGCTAAGCACATTTCTGACATGAGAAATGTGCTTAACAAGGTTTTATTAAGCATCCCTCACTACTGCTAAGCTCTAGTCTTGTGTTAGAGCATTAAGAATAGTCAGCGGTCATCAGAAAAGAGCAGAGGAATTTGAAAAGAGGTTTAGAACTTGTTACACACAGCACTCTGTCTTTTTTTTTTTTTTTTTTTGAAGGCTGAATTAAGTCTTCAACATGTTTTAAAGCTCTTTGCATTTCCTGCTGCTTTTCTGTGGTGACCACCTTTTGTGTGGTAGTGGTAAATGTGTTGCAACTTTCAAACCTGTAATACACTTAGCTCTAAACAATGTTTCTGCTATTGTAGTACATGGGAGCATGTAAAAAAATCCATGTATAACAAAGAGTTAAGATTAAGTCTGTCTAATCATAATCCAGCTTGTTGTGTGTTTGCAACACGAATGACAAGACTTATTGCTCAAGCTTCGCTCTTAAGTTGAACTTTGATATCCCTGTCTCAAACACATAAGTTGGTTATGATTGCAGACAGATCATAATACTCTGTATTTACTGAAAGTAACAAGAATAACGTTAACAGCATGATGCTTCACATTGCAGCCAAAAACCCAACTAAAGTGGTGAGATTATATGCGTTTTTTTTAAATACACTCAGTTTGTAAACTCTTTATACAAGATGCATGACAGTGTTATTCAAGGGAAAGGAAAATGTAGAATTTACTTAACACAGTGTAAGTTATGCAAGACGGCTTAAGGCATCATTTTTTTTTCATTTCAGTGCCCTCTTTCTCAGTTTGCATTAACATTCGTAGTAGATGAATATCTGTAAAGGATACTGTTTTATGAGGTGTGAAGCATTTTTGTGATTCAGCTGCATATGGTATGGAATGCACTCCACCCTAGAATTCAATCTGGAACAAAATAAAAATAAGAATTAATGGTTTTGATTGGGGAGCATATAAAACATAAAATTTTTTGGTAGATGTAACTCAAGACAACCCAGAAACAATCAGTCAATCAAAATATGTATATGGCAGACAAATATTATCAATGTCAATTCATTTCCAAAGAGAACATTACAAGCCCATGTGAAGTACATAGATATTCTGCATTTTGGGGTGTTGTTTCAAAACTACCAAAAATTTGAGTAACTGTCTAGTTTAATTTGTGTGTGTTGTATTCTCCAAGGCCTACTGATAAGCTTTTGTTCACCAAATATGCCCTATTAGCTCCCACGATGGAATCAGCTGATAATACTTGTAGCCAAGATTCTTTATCTGAGAGGTTATGATAGGTAAAATCAAAGCACTCTTCAGAGATGTTCGGTTTAACTGACCAAATGAAAAAATAAAACAGAAATTACAGACCTGGAGGGAAGTGACAGACCAAGCCTCCCAACACTCTATGGCTTTGCCCCTGTATCCCTTACTTAACACAACTATACAAATTAACATGAAGTCACATGACATCTGGTAAGTTACATAATTTCAACAAAATAGGATCTTGCTAAAGACCATCTCAACTATATCAACAGCAACTCTGCAGGTACAAGTTCTGCTAAACTGTTTCCCTGTTCTTTGCTCTCTATGTTCATTGCTGTCAGCTTGCTGTAAGTTGCTTTTATACATTTCATATTATTCTTTCATCCCAGATCATAGAAGAACAGTGTACATGAATACATAGTTTGAGTTCATGTAATGTGTATTTCCCTGCATTTGTTTTCCTGACTGTAATGGGGCATACCAAATTCCTCCCTATAAAAGGGAAACATGATTTAACAACACTAAGCCAGCAACAAATTCAAATAAAAAGAAGTTATGTACTCACCATAACGTTCCATCTGAGTTGTTGTTCTTCATTTGTCTTCAATCTGTGGGTTACTGGATCCGTCTCAGCACTGACTCGGCCGCATAACCAGCATCTGTTCCGAGTGCAAAGCTCCTCCCCTTACCCACAATGCCTGTTTCCTTCCTCCCTTCAGATCGAGTTTGCTGCCCAACTTAGCATTCCCACCCAACTCAATCCCTTGATCCATACCAAACGTCTGCCTAAGCAAAGAAGAATAGAGTATGAGGCACCCTAGAGTGACCACATCCTCTACTCGCTAGACCACCACACAGTCTGCACAAGGCAGGGGGAAGGAGGGAGGGACGGCTGAAGACAAATGAAGAACAACAACTCAGATGGAACGTTATGGTGAGTACATAACTTATTTATCTGAAGTTGTTGTCTTCATTTGACCTTCAACCTTTGGGACAGAGTCCCCAGCTACTAAACACCTGGGAGGCCCTCAAAGAAGGATGTTGCAGAGCACGGCAGAGGCAAAGAATGCTCTATTCCTGGATATGATGTCCAACTTGTAATGTGAAATGAAGGTATGAGATGAAGCCCAAGTGGCCGTAGACCAGATATCATCTAATGACACTCTGGACTAAAAGGCTGCTGAAGTAGCCATAGACCTGGTGGAATGTCCCTTCACCTGACCTGGCGGGCATAACCCCCTAACAGAGTATGCTAGAATAATACACTGGGAAATCCAACGGGAGATGGTGACCTTTGATATTGGTTTCCCCGAAAAGGGTTTAGAGTAGGAAAAGAAAAGCTGGTCAGACTTGTGAAAGGATTTGGTCCTGTGCAGGTAAAACATAACTCTCTGTGCACATCCATATTTTATACTCTCCCTTGTTTTGAAAGTTTGGGAAAAAGACCGGGAGATTAATCACCTGATTAATGTTGACATTGTGATCTGTAGTGATAGTAGGGAACAGATGGAGGTGACCCTGGAGAGATGGAGATATGCTCTAGAGAGAAGAGGAATGAAGGTCAGCAGAACTAAGACAGAATATATGTGTGTGAATGAGAGGGAGGATAGAGGAATGGTGAGGATGCAAGGAGTAGAGGTGGCGAAGGTGGATGAGTTTAAATACTTGGGATCAATAGTTCAGAGTAATGGTGAGTGTCAAAGAGAGGTGACGAAGAGAGTACAGGCAGGATGGATTGGGTGGAGAAGAGTGTCAGGAGTGATTTGTGACAGACGAGTACCAGTAAGAGTGAAAGGGAAGGTCTACAAGAGGGTAGTGAGACCAGCTATGTTATATGGGTTGGAGACAGTGGCATTGACAAAAAGGCAGGAGTTAGAGCTGGATGTGGCAGAGTTAAAGATGTTAAGATTTGCACTGTGTGTGACGAGGGTGGACAGGATTAGGAATAAGTATATCAGAGGGTTAGCCCAGGTTGGAAGGTTTGGAGACAAAGCCAGAGAGGCATGATTACGTTGGTTTGGACATGTGCTGAGCAGGGATGCTGAGTATATGCAAACAAGAAACAGACATGGAAACAGATGATCCGCTGTGGCGACCACTAACTGGAACAGCCGAAAGAAGATGATGATTAATGTTGGACTCTGAAGCTACCTTAGGAAGAAAAGATAGGTTACTACACAAGGATACCCTGTCCTTATGAAAAATCATATAAGAGGGCTTGACCGACAACGCTTGAAGCTCCAAAACCCTCTTGGCAGATGCAATAGCAACCAAGAAGGCTGTCTTCCAGGATAGAAATTGCTGATACACAGAGGCTGCGGGTTCAAAAGGAGATGAAACAAAAGCTTGCAAAACCAACATAAGATCCCACGGTGGTGTTGGGTCCTTCACCAGAGGCCGAAGAAGAAAGGTGCCTTTTAGGAAGGCTTTCCAAAGCTTAGGGGATGTTAAGGACGCCATATTATCACTGACAAGAAAATTGGAAATCGCTGCCAGGTGGACCCTGACTGTGTAGGAACTGGCCCTTTGCTGGAAGATTCCTGCCAAAAATTCCAAAACTGCTGAGACCGGCACGGTGAAGGGATCTAGGGCACGCCGTCAGGCCCAGATCAAAAAATGTTTCCATTTGCTGGAGTACACCTTTCTAGTGGAAGACTTATGAGCCGCAACAAGGATCCTTTTGACAGGTGAAGATAAATCGGGAGTCCTGACTCTAACGGGAACTGCAACAGACTAGGTGTAAGCTTCAGACTGTCCAGATATGGATAGGGAATCCCTGCAAACTGAAATAAGATCTGGAACTGGATCTAACGTTCATGGTGGAGCCACCAAATGAGACCACAGAGAGGGGGAACCAGACCTGACGAGGCCAGAATGAGGAAATGAGGATAACCAAGCTCCCTAGCCTGTGAGCTTTCTGAAGGAATTTTGGAATCAAAGGATGTGGAAGATAAGCCATACAGGAGGCAAGGGGGGCCAAGCATGAATCAGAGTGTTTCTAGGGGCTTCCCCCAGTAGGGAGTTCAGAGCGAAGAACTCACTGCATTTCATGTTGGAAGGAGAGGCAAAGAGATCACAGCAAGGCTGACCCCACTTGAGAAAGATCTGTTTCACTACTGAAGGATGCAGAGACCACTTGTAAGGCATCAGAATAGACCTGCTAAGCCTGTCCGCTAGAATGTTGGACCTCCCCAGAATGTGCAGTGCCACCAGAAAATGGCCGGTGGACCTCGTTCACTCCCACACTCTCATGGCTTCGCAACACAGATCATAAGATCTGGTTCCCCCTGCAAGTTGATGTACCAGACCACAGACATATTGTCCATCTGGATAGCAATCGTCCCTGAGGAAGATGGGCATGGACAGCCTGCAATGCTAGAAGCATCGCCCTCATCTCCAGGATGTTGATATGCGATCTGGTCTTGCAGGGGGACCACATGCCTTGGACTGTCCTTCCCAAGCAGTGTCCCCCCCAACCCTAGTAGGGAGGCATCCGTAGTCATTGTGGTCAAGGGGAGGGCGGAAGAAAGAAGGTACCCAGTGCCAGATCTGGAGAATAAATCCACCACAGAAGAGAGTCCCTGCACACGTAAGAGACTCGAACAGGATGAAACAAAGGGAGATCTAACATGGACCCCATTGGACCATGAGGGTTCACTGAAGAACCCTCATGTGAAAGCATGCCATGGGCATGAGACTGATCGTGGCCGCCATGGACCTGAATGCCCTTAAAACCATTTCTGCTGTCTGTGTCTGAGCTTGGAGAATGCAAAAGACGTGTAGCTTCAGAGACTGAATCCTATCCAATGTAAGAAAGACTTTGGTTTGAACTGTGTCCAACCAAGCCCCAATGAAGTCTAACACTTGAACCGGGGCCAGGGCCGACTTGTTGAGATTGATGGTAATGCTCAACCGGTGGGCTAACAGAAGAAGGGAATCTCTCGCATGATTGAGCTGATGCCTGGATGGGGCGGCAAGGAGCCAATCATCCAGGCAGGGGAAGACCTGTATGCCCTGAAATCTCAGGTGAGCCGCTACCACTGCCATCACTTTGGTGAACACCCTGGGGGCTGTGATGAGACCAAAGGGGAGTGCTCTGAACTGATCATGATTGGCTCCCAGCCAGAAGGGGAGGAACCTCCGACAGCGCATGTCCATTTTGATGTGGTAATATGCATCTTGGAGGTCGATCGAGCACATCCAATCATTCCCTTGCAGGGACGGCAGGATAGATAAATGTTGATCATCTGGAATTTTGTCTTGGCCACAAACCGGTTCAAGGTGGAGAGATCTAGAATGGGTCTCAAGTCCCCCATCTTCTTTGGCACCAAAAAGAACCTGGAATAAATGCCTAACCCGGACTGGTCTGGGGGGATAGGTTGGATGACTCGTTTTACTAGCAACTTTGCAATTTCCAGTGCTGCATCCTCCCTTTGCATGAGTGGAACATCTGGGAGGTGTCTGGGTGGATGAGGTGACAAGAGAAAGGGGACTGAATAGCCTCTGGATATAATTTGCAACACCTAATGATCTTTTGTGATGAACTCCCACACTATTAGGTGTAGCGAAAAGTGACCCCCGACTGCCTCCAGAGAAGAGCAGCCGGGCAACCCTTCAGGGCTGCTGTGCGAGTCTCTCGGAGAAAGGGTCACAAGACCCGATTACTCAGACCCCCTCTACCTCTAGGGTCGCGTCTTATCAAATCCCCCTCTGCCACGGAGGGAATGAGAGTCCTGAGAGTAGTGCTGAGATTTTCGAAACCACGTCTTCTTGGCCCCCCACTGATTCCTCAAGAAGGTTTGTGAGAGGCCGAAAAGCAGATCCCGATGGCAGACAGAGTCTTCCCATCCTTTTCACTCTGGACTAAGGTGTAACATACCGACTTGCCAAAAAGGGTGGAACCGTCATACGGGGTATTTGTAAAAGACACCTTGAAGGGTTCCAAAAGGCACAGAGCCAGAGCTAGGCATGGCGCCTGATGGCAATGTCTGTACTGGCAGCTCTAGCGGCACCCTCAGTAGCATGTGAGAGGAGATGCATAGAGGTGTTAGCGATAGAAGTGAGGGTGACCATACGAGAGGAGAAAGCTTTCTTGTCCTCCACCGACATGGACCCAGTGGTAGACGCAGCGACCTCCATGACCAGGTCTTGCTGCAGCCTAATGATGTGTGCCATATAATTCAGCGCCACACAGAGAAGGTGACTGAAGCATACACCCGCTTCCCAAAATGGTCCATCGTCCTAGACTCTTGGTCAGGAGGGTGGATCGTGGAGCTCCCCTGAGCAAGCTCCTTCTTAGTAGTGGCTGCTCCCTTAGTCCAATGGGTTCTGTCTGAAGGGGACTCAAAACCTTGTCAGGGCATTTGGGAATGGGCTCCACCATGTCCAGTTCCTTCCATGCCTGAGATATAATAAGATCTACCAAAGGATCTGTGGGAGGGGACACCCAGGAAGTAGAAGGTCCTGTGTCAAATGCCTCCAGGAACACAGATTCATCAGAGTTATGTTTTGGGGCAGACCACCCCCCATGCTGGCGTAGGATTTCCATGATGTCTCCAAAGGAGACATCCTCGGGGGGGGGGGGTGACTGGGAGGAACCTTCTCCTTCCTAAAAATCAGTATCTTCCATGAGGGACTCCGGGGGGGGGGGGGAGTCCAAGTGCCTTCTTTTGCATGTACGTTTGTGAGGGATCTCCTCAGTAGGGGTCTCTGGGAAGGACTTGCCAATGTCTTGCTGCTCCCAAGAGGGAGTGCCCTGGGGCAAAGAGGCAGCAGGCTGTCCCTAAGATGGTAGAATGGCCAGATCCATGCCAGAAACAGAAGCAGTGCACGGGGATTAAACACTGCACAGATGGAACAGGAGGTGTCCAGATGGGCTGCCCCAAGACATTCAACACACAGAGTGTGGCCATCAGTTGGGGAGAGCTTGTGGCCACACTCTGTGGACGTTCGCAAGCCTGGTTTGGGGAGTTCACACATACTCTCAAACACACGGCCTAACAAACTCGCTCACATAGGGAACACACACGTGAGAAAGACAGGAAAGAAAAGAGTTGTTTTTTTTTTTTTTGTAGTAACCAACGCAGAGTGCAAGGGGAGGTAGAAGAAACAAGAAAAGGGAAAACATAGATAACAATAGGCAAAAAAGACGTTCACTTACCCAAAATTTTAGCAGAGAGCATGGATCCTGATGCAGACTAAAGCACTGCAAACAATATCTGAAGGGAGGAAGGAGACAGGGGCATTATTGGAGGAGCTTTGAGTTTGGATCAGATGCTGGATATGCATCCAAGTCGGATCTGACACAGATCCGGTAACCCACAGGTTGAAAATTAAATGAAGACAACTTCAGATTTACATATTAACATAATGATGAACTAAGGAATAAGACAACATGATGAACTAATGGTGGTCAGTAGTTATATGACTCTTACAGCTCTCTCTGAACTGCATGACAATGGAGATAAAAAAGAACACGACACATTGTGGGAATAAGTTAATAAGGGGTTGCAGTGTGGTGAATGATCTTACACTGGGGAAGCAGCAATTAAGTCTCAATGCCAAAAGTTTATATACAACTTTCTGAATATTAAGTTAACAGGAAGTACAAAGAACAAAGGTGCACATTTTAACATAATGCCCTACTAAATTAGTAGTATTCAACTTGTAATTAACCAATAATCCAAAATAAGGCAAAAAACGAGGTGACTAAAACAAAGTAAAGTAACAGAAAGCCTCGTAGAGTGAAACAATCAAGCCCCGTAACGTAGCAGATTACCTTTTATTAAAGTAAAATAAAAAACATTAATGTAGTTAAAATTCCGTTTTCTTTTACACAACTTCATCAGATGTGGGCTGAAACACAGATCATCATTTTAAATACTCCAGAATAAATGACATCACAAATTAATTATCCAATAAAAATCCATTAAGAGTCAGGCAAATGTTTTCCCTCTAACATTTTAAAAAACACAGAATCAAATCCTAAAACAACACTTTAAAAATAAATCAAATAATGTAAAAGTACACCTGTAAAATTCTCGGCAGTAAAACATAATTAAAAATATAATAATTTAATCCTTAAAAGCATTTCTTTTTTAAAAAACATATATTTTATGTAACAACATACCCCCTACATTAATAAGTGCTTAATGTGCTATATGCATAACAGTAAAACCAAAGGGAACAGCCATGTATGTACTTATAATTTGGCCACTCTAAGTTTTAAAAGTCGGGCAAGGGAAACATGTTCATTTAAACCCGGTTTCCTGGGTCAATTGCCACCACAATTCTCTGTATTCGATGGTTTCTTCCCACATGCCCCCTCTTTTATCCATACTAATTTTTTCCAAAACAAAAAAATCTATAATA